>NC_069500.1:983978411-984013411 GCF_027579735.1 Bombina bombina | reverse complement strand
TGGCAGGCAGGCAACTGCAATTAGATTACACTAGCAGATTGATGTTTCACAGTCAAAAAAGTTTTTTTTAAAAAACTTTACGCTACTGTTACAACAGATATGAGTGGTGGCACTAGTTGGCAAGTGGGCCTGGCACACACGCTGGCAGGCAGGCAACTGCAATTAGATTACACTAGCAGACTGGTGTTTCACAGTCAAAAAAGTTTTTTTAAAAAAAATTTACACTCCTATACAACAGATATGAGTGGTGGCACAAGTTGGCAAGTGGGCCTGGCGCACACGCTGGCAGGCAGGCAACTGCAATTAGATTACACTAGCAGACTGATGTTTCACAGTCAAAAAAGTTTTTTGTAAAAAAAATTACACTACTGTTACAACAGATATGAGTGGTGGCACTTAGCAAGTGGGCCCAGCACACACGCTGGCAGGCAGGCAACTGCAATTAGATTACACTAGCAGACTTATGTTTCACAGTCAAAAAAGTTTTTTTTTTACAAAATTTACACTACTGTTACAACAGATATGAGTGGTGGCACTAGTTGGCAAGTGGGCCTGGCACACACGCTGGCAGGCAGGCAACTGCTATTAGATTACACTAGCAGACTGATGTTTCACAGTCAAAAAAGTTTTTTATTTAAATTTACACTACTGTTACAACAGATATGAGTGGTGGCACTAGTTGGCAAGTGGGCCTGGCACACATGCTGGCAGGAAGGCAACTGCAATTAGATTACACTAACAGACTGATGTTTCACAGTCAAAAAGTTTTTTTTTAAAAAATTTACACTACTGTTACAACAAATATGAGTGGTGGCACTAGTTGGCAAGTGGGCCTGGCACACACACTGGCAGGCAGGCAACTGCAATTAGATTACACTAGCAGACTGATGTTTCACAGTCAAAAAAGTTTTTTTTAAAAAAATTTACACTCCTATACAACAGATATGAGTGGTGGCACTAGTTGGCAAGTGGGCCTGGCGCACATGCTGGCAGGCAACTGCAATTAGATTACACTAGCAGACTGATGTTTCACAGTCAAAAAAGTTTTTTTAAAAAAAATTTACACTACTGTTACAACAGATATGAATGGTGGCACTAGTTGGCAAGTGCGCCTGGCACACACGCTGGCAGGCAGGCAGCTGCAATTAGATTACACTAGCAGACTGATGTTTCACAGTCAAAAAAGTTTTTTTTTAAAAATTACACTACTGTTACAACAGATATGAGTGGTGGCACTTAGCAAGTGGGCCTGGCACACACGCTGGCAGGCAGGCAACTGCAATTATATTACACTAGCAGACTGATGTTTCACAGTCAAAAAAGTTTTTTATTTAAATTTACACTACTGTTACAACAGATATGAGTGGTGGCACTAGTTGGCAAGTGGGCCTGGCACACACGCTGGAAGGCAGGCAACTGCAATTCGATTACATTAGCAGACTGATGTTTCACAGTCAAAAAAGTTTTTTTTTTTACAAAATTTACACTACTGTTACAACAGATATGAGTGGTGGCACTAGTTGGCAAGTGGGCCTGGCACACACGCTGGCAGGCAGGCAACTGCAATTAGATTACACTAGCAGACTGATGTTTCACAGTCAAAAAAGTTTTTTATTTAAAATTACACTACTGTTACAACAGATATGAGTGGTGGCACTAGTTGGCAAGTGGGCCTGGCACACACGCTGGAAGGCAGGCAACTGCAATTCGATTACATTAGCAGACTGATGTTTCACAGTCAAAAAATTTTTTTTTTTTACAAAATTTACACTACTGTTACAACAGATATGAGTGGTGGCACTAGTTGGCAAGTGGGCCTGGCACACACGCTGGCAGGCAGGCAACTGCAATTAGATTACACTAGCAGACTGATGTTTCACAGTCAAAAATGTTTTTTTTTTTAAATCTACACTACTGTTATAACAGATATGAGTGGTGGCACTAGTTGGCAAGTGGGCCTGGCACATACGCTGGCAGGCAGGCAACTACAATTAGATTACACTAGCAGACTGATGTTTCACAGTCAAAACTTTTTTTTTTTTTTTTAAATTTACACTACTGTTACAACAGATATGAGTGGTGGCACTAGTTGGCAAGTGGGCCTGGCACACACGCTGGCAGGCAGGCAACTGCAATTAGATTACACTAGCAGACTGATGTTTCACAGTCAAAAAAGTTTTTTTTTTTTAAATTTACACTACTGTTACAACAGATATGAGTGGTGGCACTAGTTGGCAAGTGGGCCTGGCACACACGCTGGCAGGCAGGCAGCTGCAATTAGATTACACTAGCAGACTGATGTTTCACAGTCAAAAAAGTTTTTTTTTTTAAAAATTACACTACTGTTACAACAGATATGAGTGGTGGCACTTAGCAAGTGGGCCTGGCAGACACGCTGGCAGGCAGGCAGGCAACTGCAATTAGATTACACTAGCAGACTGATGTTTCACAGTCAGAAAAGGTTTTTTTTTTACAAAATTTACACTACTGTTACAACAGATATGAGTGGTGGCACTAGTTGGCAAGTGGGCCTGGCACACACGCTGGCAGGCAGGCAGGCAGGCAACTGCTATTAGATTACACTAGCAGACTGATGTTTCACAGTCAAAAAAGTTTTTTATTTAAATTTACACTACTGTTACAACAGATATGAGTGGTGGCACTAGTTGGCAAGTGGGCCTGGCACAGATGCTGGCAGTCAGGCAACTGCAATTAGATTACACTAGCAGACTGATGTTTCACAGTCAAAAAAGTTTTTTTTTAAATTTACACTACTGTTACAACAGATATGAGTGGTGGCACTTAGCAAGTGGGCCTGGCACACACAGTGGCAGGCAGGCAGGCAACTGCAATTAGATTACACTAGCAGACTGCTGTTTCACAGTCAAAAAAGTTTTTTTTTTAAATTTACACTACTGTTACAACAGATATGAGTGGTGGCACTTAGCAAGTGGGCCTGGCACACACGCTGGCAGGCAGGCAACTGCAATTAGATTACACTAGCAGACTGATGTTTCACAGTCAAAAAAGTTTTTTTTTTAAATTTACACTACTGTTACAACAGATATGAGTGGTGGCACTAGTTGGCAAGTGGGCCTGGCACACATGCTGGCAGGAAGGCAACTGCAATTAGATTACACTAGCAGACTGATGTTTCACAGTCAAAAAAGTTTTTTTTTTAAATTTACACTACTGTTACAACAAATATGAGTGGTGGCACTAGTTGGCAAGTGGGCCTGGCACACACACTGGCAGGCAGGCAACTGCAATTAGATTACACTAGCAGACTGATGTTTCACAGTCAAAAAAGTTTTTTTTAAAAAAAATTTACACTCCTATACAACAGATATGAGTGGTGGCACTAGTTGGCAAGTGGGCCTGGCACACACGCTGGCAGGCAGGCAGCTGCAATTAGATTACATTAGCAGACTGATGTTTCACAGTCAAAAAAGTTTTTTTTTTTTAAATTACACTACTGTTACAACAGATATGAGTGGTGGCACTTAGCAAGTGGGCCTGGCACACACGCTGGCAGGCAGGCACGCAACTGCAATTAGATTACACTAGCAGACTGATATTTCACAGTCAAAAAAGTTTTTTTTTTACAAAATTTACACTACTGTTACAACAGATATGAGTGGTGGCACTAGTTGGCAAGTGGGCCTGGCACACATGCTGGCAGGCAGGCAGGCAACTGCTATTAGATTACATTAGCAGACTGATGTTTCACAGTCAAAAAAGTTTTTTATTTAAATTTACACTACTGTTACAACAGATATGAGTTGTGGCACTAGTTGGCAAGTGGGCCTGGCACACATGCTGGCAAGCAGGCAACTGCAATTAGATTACACTAGCAGACTGATGTTTCACAGTCAAAAAAGTTTTTTTTTTAAATTTACACTACTGTTACAACAGATATGAGTTCTGGCACTTAGCAAGTGGGCCTGGCACACACGCTGGCAGGCAGGCAACTGCAATTAGATTACACTAGCAGACTGATGTTTCACAGTCAAAAAAGTTTTTTTTTTAAATTTACACTACTGTTACAACAGATATGAGTGGTGGCACTAGTTGGCAAGTGGGCCTGGCACACACGCTGGCAGGCAGGCAACTGCAATTAGATTACACTAGCAGACTGATGTTTCACAGTCAAAAAAGTTTTTTTTTTTAAATTTACACTACTGTTACAACAGATATGAGTGGTGGCACTAGTTGGCAAGTGGGCCTGGCACACATGCTGGCAGGAAGGCAACTGCAATTAGATTACACTAGCAGACTGATGTTTCACAGTCAAAAAAGTTTTTTTTTTTAATTTACACTACTGTTACAACAAATATGAGTGGTGGCACTAGTTGGCAAGTGGGCCTGGCACACACACTGGCAGGCAGGCAACTGCAATTAGATTGCACTAGCAGACTGATGTTTCACAGTCAAAAAAGTTTTTTTTAAAACATTTTTACACTCCTATACAACAGATATAAGTGGTGGCACTAGTTGGCAAGTGGGCCTGGCACACACGCTGGCAGGCAGGCAGCTGCAATTAGATTACATTAGCAGACTGATGTTTCACAGTCAAAAAAGTTTTTTTTTTTTTAAATTATACTACTGTTACAACAGATATGAGTGGTGGCACTTAGCAAGTGGGCCTGGCACACACGCTGGCAGGCAGGCACGCAACTGCAATTAGATTACACTAGCAGACTGATATTTCACAGTCAAAAAAGTTTTTTTTTTACAAAATTTACACTACTGTTACAACAGATATGAGTGGTGGCACTAGTTGGCAAGTGGGCCTGGCACACATGCTGGCAGGCAGGCAGGCAACTGCTATTAGATTACATTAGCAGACTGATGTTTCACAGTCAAAAAAGTTTTTTATTTAAATTTACACTACTGTTACAACAGATATGAGTGGTGGCACTAGTTGGCAAGTGGGCCTGGCACACATGCTGGCAAGCAGGCAACTGCAATTAGATTACACTAGCAGACTGATGTTTCACAGTCAAAAAAGTTTTTTTTTTAAATTTACACTACTGTTACAACAGATATGAGTTCTGGCACTTAGCAAGTGGGCCTGGCACACACGCTGGCAGGCAGGCAACTGCAATTAGATTACACTAGCAGACTGATGTTTCACAGTCAAAAAAGTTTTTTTTTTAAATTTACACTACTGTTACAACAGATATGAGTGGTGGCACTAGTTGGCAAGTGGGCCTGGCGCACACGTTGGCAGGCAGGCAACTACAATTAGATTACACTAGCAGACTGATGTTTCACAGTCAAAAAAGTTTTTTTTTTAAAAAATTACACTACTGTTACAACAGATATGAGTGGTGGCACTTAGCAAGTGGGCCTGGCACACACGCTGGCAGGCAGGCAGGCAACTGCAATTAGATTACACTAGCAGACTGATATTTCACAGTCAAAAAAGTTTTTTTTTTACAAAATTTACACTACTGTTACAACAGATATGAGTGGTGGCACTAGTTGGCAAGTGGGCCTGGCACACACGCTGGCAGGCAGGCAGGCAACTGCTATTAGATTACACTAGCAGACTGATGTTTCACAGTCAAAAAAGTTTTTTATTTAAATTTTCACTACTGTTACAACAGATATGAGTGGTGGCACTAGTTGGCAAGTGGGCCTGGCACACATGCTGGCAGGCAGGCAACTGCAATTAGATTACACTAGCAGACTGATGTTTCACAGTCAAAAAAGTTTTTTTTAAAATTTACACTACTGTTACAACAGATATGAGTGGTGGCACTAGTTGGCAAGTGGGCCTGGCACACACGCTGGCAGGCAGGCAACTGCAATTAGATTACACTAGCAGACTGATGTTTCACAGTCAAAAATGTTTTTTTTTTTTAAATCTACACTACTGTTATAACAGATATGAGTGGTGGCAGTAGTTGGCAAGTGGGCCTGGCACATACGCTGGCAGGCAGGCAACTACAATTAGATTACACTAGCAGACTGATGTTTCACAGTCAAAAATGTTTTTTTTTTAAAAAAAAATTTACACTACTGTTACAACAGATATGAGTGGTGGCACTAGTTGGCAAGTGGGCCTGGCACACACGCTGGCAGGCAGGCAACTGCAATTAGATTACACTAGCAGACTGATGTTTCACAGTCAAAAAAGTTTTTTTAAAAAAAATTTACACTCCTATACAACAGATATGAGTGGTGGCACTAGTTGGCAAGTGGGCCTGGCGCACACGCTGGCAGGCAGGCAACTACAATTAGATTACACTAGCAGACTGATGTTTCACAGTCAAAAAAG
Source organism: Bombina bombina (assembly GCF_027579735.1). Classification (NCBI taxonomy): domain Eukaryota; kingdom Metazoa; phylum Chordata; class Amphibia; order Anura; family Bombinatoridae; genus Bombina; species Bombina bombina. Next base: position 984,007,125 of record NC_069500.1, on the reverse strand, counting down.
TTTTTTTTTTTAAATTTACACTACTGTTACAACAGATATGAGTGGTGGCACTAGTTGGCAAGTGGGCCTGGCACACACGCTGGCAGGCAGGCAGCTGCAATTAGATTACACTAGCAGACTGATGTTTCACAGTCAAAAAAGTTTTTTTTTTTTTAAAATTACACTACTGTTACAACAGATATGAGTGGTGGCACTTAGCAAGTGGGCCTGGCACACACGCTGGCAGGCAGGCAGGCAACTGCAATTAGATTACACTAGCAGACTGATGTTTCACAGTCAAAAAAGGTTTTTTTTTTACAAAATTTACACTACTGTTACAACAGATATGAGTGGTGGCACTAGTTGGCAAGTGGGCCTGGCACACACGCTGGCAGGCAGGCAGGCAACTGCTATTAGATTACACTAGCAGACTGATGTTTCACAGTCAAAAAAGTTTTTTTTAAAATTTACACTATTGTTACAACAGATATGAGTGGTGGCACTAGTTGGCAAGTTGGCCTGTCACACACGGTGGCAGGCAGGCAACTGCAATTAGATTACACTAGCAGACTGATGTTTCACAGTCAAAAAAGTTTTTTTTTTTAAATTTACACTACTGTTACAACAGATATGAGTGGTGGCACTAGTTGGCAAGTGGGCCTGGCACACACACTGGCAGGCAGGCAGCTGCAATTAGATTACACTAGCAGACTGATGTTTCACAGTCAAAAAAGTTTTTTTTTTTTTAAAATTACACTACTGTTACAACAGATATGAGTGGTGGCACTTAGCAAGTGGGCCTGGCACACACGCTGGCAGGCAGGCAGGAAACTGCAATTAGATTACACTAGCAGACTGATGTTTCACAGTCAAAAAAGGTTTTTTTTTTACAAAATTTACACTACTGTTACAACAGATATGAGTGGTGGCACTAGTTGGCAAGTCGGCCTGGCACACACGCTGGCAGGCAGGCAGGCAACTGCTATTAGATTACACTAGCAGACTGATGTTTCACAGTCAAAAAAGTTTTTTATTTAAATTTACACTACTGTTACAACAGATATGAGTGGTGGCACTTGTTGGCAAGTGGGCCTGGCACACATGCTGGCAGTCAGGCAACTGCAATTAGATTACACTAGCAGACTGATGTTTCACAGTCAAAAAAGTTTTTTTTTTAAATTTACACTACTGTTACAACAGATATGAGTGGTGGCACTAGTTGGCAAGTTGGCCTGGCACACACGGTGGCAGGCAGGCAACTGCAATTAGATTACACTAGCAGACTGATGTTTCACAGTCAAATTTTTTTTTAAAATTTACACTACTGTTACAACAGATATGAGTGGTGGCACTTAGCAAGTGGGCCTGGCACACAAAGTGGCAGGCAGGCAGGCAACTGCAATTAGATTACCCTAGCAGACTGCTGTTTCACAGTCAAAAAAGTTTTTTTTTTTAAATTTACACTACTGTTACAACAGATATGAGTGGTGGCACTTAGCAAGTGGGCCTGGCAAACACGCTGGCAGGCAGGCAACTGCAATTAGATTACACTAGCAGACTGATGTTTCACAGTCAAAAAAGTTTTTTTTTTTTAATTTACACTACTGTTACAACAGATATGAGTGGTGGCACTAGTTGGCAAGTGGGCCTGGCACACATGCTGGCAGGAAGGCAACTGCAATTAGATTACACTAGCAGACTGATGTTTCACAGTCAAAAAAGTTTTTTTTTTTAAATTTACACTACTGTTACAACAAATATGAGTGGTGGCACTAGTTGGCAAGTGGGCCTGGAACACACACTGGCAGGCAGGCAACTGCAATTAGATTACACTAGCAGACTGATATTTCACAGTCAAAAAAGGTTTTTTTTTACAAAATTTACACTACTGTTACAACAGATATGAGTGGTGGCACTAGTTGGCAAGTGGGCCTGGCACACACGCTGGCAGTCAGGCAGGCAACTGCTATTAGATTACACTAGAAGACTGATGTTTCACAGTCAAAAAAGTTTTTTATTTAAATTTTCACTACTGTTACAACAGATATGAGTGGTGGCACTAATTGGCAAGTGGGCCTGGCACACATGCTGGCAGGCAGGCAACTGCAATTAGATTACACTAGCAGACTGATGTTTCACAGTCAAAAAAGTTTTTTTTAAAATTTACACTACTGTTACAACAGATATGAGTGGTGGCACTAGTTGGCAAGTGGGCCTGGCACACACGCTGGCAGGCAGGCAACTGCAATTAGATTACACTAGAAGACTGATGTTTCACAGTCAAAAATGTTTTTTTTTAAAATCTACACTACTGTTATAACAGATATGAGTGGTGGCACTAGTTGGCAAGTGGGCCTGGCACATACGCTGGCAGGCAGGCAACTACAATTAGATTACACTAGCAGACTGATGTTTCACAGTCAAAAAAGTTTTTTTTAAAATTTACACTACTGTTACAACAGATATGAGTGGTGGCACTAGTTGGCAAGTGGGCCTGGCACACACGCTGGCAGGCAGGCAACTGCAATTAGATTACACTAGAAGACTGATGTTTCACAGTCAAAAATGTTTTTTTTTTTAAATCTACACTACTGTTATAACAGATATGAGTGGTGGCACTAGTTGGCAAGTGGGCCTGGCACACACGCTGGCAGGCAGGCAACTGCAATTAGATTACACTAGCAGACTGATGTTTCACAGTCAAAAAAGTTTTTTTAAAAAAAATTTACACTCCTATACAACAGATATGAGTGGTGGCACTAGTTGGCAAGTGGGCCTGGCGCACACGCTGGCAGGCAGGCAACTACAATTAGATTAAACTAGCAGACTGATGTTTCACAGTCAAAAAAGTTTTTTTTTTTTAAATTTACACTACTGTTACAACAGATATGAGTGGTGGCACTAGTTGGCAAGTGGGCCTGGCACACACGCTGGCAGGCAGGCAGCTGCAATTAGATTACACTAGCAGACTGATGTTTCACAGTCAAAAATGTTTTTTATTTAAATTTACACTACTGTTACAACAGATATGAGTGGTGGCACTAGTTGGCAAGTGGGCCTGGCACACATGCTGGCAGTCAGGAAACTGCAATTAGATTACACTAGCAGACTGATGTTTCACAGTCAAAAAAGTTTTTTTTAAAATTTACACTACTGTTACAACAGATATGAGTGGTGGCACTAGTTGGCAAGTTGGCCTGGCACACACGGTGGCAGGCAGGCAACTGCAATTAGATTACACTAGCAGACTGATGTTTCACAGTCAAATTTTTTTTTTTTTTAAATTTACACTACTGTTACAACAGATATGAGTGGTGGCACTTAGCAAGTGGGCCTGGCACACACAGTGGCAGGCAGGCAGGCAGGCAGGCAGGCAACTGCAATTAGATTACACTAGCAGACTGATGTTTCACAGTCAAAAAAGTTTTTTAAAAAAAAATTTACACTCCTATACAACAGATATGAGTGGTGGCACTAGTTGGCAAGTGGGCCTTGCGCACACGCTGGCAGGCAGGCAACTACAATTAGATTACACTAGGAGATTGATGTTTCACAGTCAAATTTTTTTTAAAATGTACACTACTGTTACAACAGATATGAGTGGTGGCACTAGTTGGCAAGTGGGCCTGGCACACACGCTGGCAGGCAGGCAGCTGCAATTAGATTACACTAGCAGACTGATGTTTCACAATCAAAAAAGTTTTTTTTTTTAAAAAATTACACTACTGTTACAAAAGATATGAGTGGTGGCACTTAGCAAGTGGGCCTGGCACACACGCTGGCAGGCAGGCAGGCAACTGCAATTAGATTACACTAGCAGACTGATATTTCACAGTCAAATTTTTTTTTTTTTTTACAAAATTTACACTACTGTTACAACAGATATGAGTGGTGGCACTAGTTGGCAAGTGGGCCTGGCACACACGGTGGCAGGCAGGCAGGCAACTGCTATTAGATTACACTAGCAGACTGATGTTTCACAGTCAAAAAAGTTTTTTATTTAAATTTTCACTACTGTTACAACAGATATGAGTGGTGGCACTAGTTGGCAAGTGGGCCTGGCACACACGCTGGCAGGCAGGCAGCTGCAATTAGATTACACTAGCAGACTGATGTTTCACAGTCAAAAAAGTTTTTTTTTTAAAAATTACACTACTGTTACAACAGATATGAGTGGTGGCACTTAGCAAGTGGGCCTGGCACACACGCTGGCAGGCAGGCAGGCAACTGCAATTAGATTACACTAGCAGACTGATATTTCACAGTCAAAAAGGTTTTTTTTTACAAAATTTTCACTACTGTTACAACAGATATGAGTGGTGGCACTAGTTGGCAAGTGGGCCTGGCACACATGCTGGCAGGCAGGCAGGCAACTGCTATTAGATTACATTAGCAGACTGATGTTTCACAGTCAAAAAAGTTTTTTATTTAAATTTACACTAGTGTTACAACAGATATGAGTGGTGGCACTCAGCAAGTGGGCCTGGCACACACGCTGGCAGGCAGGCAGGCAACTGCAATTAGATTACACTAGCAGACTGATGTTTCACAGTCAAAAAAGTTTTTTTTTTTAAATTTACACTACTGTTACAACAGATATGAGTGGTGGCACTTAGCAAGTGGGCCTGGCACACAAAGTGGCAGGCAGGCAGGCAACTGCAATTAGATTACACTAGCAAACTGCTGTTTCACAGTCAAAAAAGTTTTTTTTTTTAAATTTACACTACTGTTACAACAGATATGAGTGGTGGCACTTAGCAAGTGGGCCTGGCACACACGCTGGCAGGCAGGCAACTGCAATTAGATTACACTAGCAGACTGATGTTTCACAGTCAAAAAAGTTTTTTTTTTTTAATTTACACTACTGTTACAACAGATATGAGTGGTGGCACTAGTTGGCAAGTGGGCCTGGCACACATGCTGGCAGGAAGGACACTGCAATTAGATTACACTAGCAGACTGATGTTTCACAGTCAAAAACGTTTTTTTTTTAAATTTACACTACTGTTACAACAAATATGAGTGGTGGCACTAGTTGGCAAGTGGGCCTGGAACACACACTGGCAGGCAGGCAACTGCAATTAGATTACACTAGCAGACTGATATTTCACAGTCAAAAAAGGTTTTTTTTTTACAAAATTTACACTACTGTTACAACAGATATGAGTGGTGGCACTAGTTGGCAAGTGGGCCTGGCACACACGCTGGCAGGCAGGCAGCTGCAATTAGATTACACTAGCAGACTGATGTTTCACAGTCAAAAAAGTTTTTTTTTTAAAATTTACACTACTGTTACAACAGATATGAGTGGTGGCACTTAGCAAGTGGGCCTGGCACACACGCTGGCAGGCAGGCAGGCAACTGCAATTAGATTACACTAGCAGACTGATGTTTCACAGTCAAAAAAGGTTTTTTTTTTCAAAATTTACACTACTGTTACAACAGATATGAGTGGTGGCACTAGTTGGCAAGTGGGCCTGGCACACACGCTGGCAGGCAGGCAGGCAACTGCTATTATATTACACTAGCAGACTGATGTTTCACAGTCAAAAAAGTTTTTTATTTAAATTTACACTACTGTTACAACAGATATGAGTGGTGGCACTAGTTGGCAAGTGGGCCTGGCACACATGCTGGCAGGCAGGCAACTGCAATTAGATTACACTAGCAGACTGATGTTTCACAGTCAAAAAAGTTTTTTTTTAAATTTACACTACTGTTACAACAGATATGAGTGGTGGCACTAGTTGGCAAGTGGGCCTGGCACACACGCTGGCAGGCAGGCAACTGCAATTAGATTACACTAGCAGACTGATGTTTCACAGTCAAAATGTTTTTTTTTTAAAATTTACACTACTGTTACAACAGATATGAGTGGTGGCACTAGTTGCAAGTGGGCCTGGCACACAACGCTGGCAGGCAGGCAACTGCAATTAGATTACACTAGCAGACTGATGTTTCACAGTCAAAAAAGTTTTTTTTTTTAAATTTACACTACTGTTACAACAGATATGAGTGGTGGCACTAGTAGCAAGTGGGCCTGGCACACACGCTGGCAGGCAGGCAACTGCAATTAGATTACACTAGCAGACTGATGTTTCACAGTCAAAAAAGTTTTTTTTTTTTAATTTACACTACTGTTACAACAGATATGAGTGGTGGCACTAGTTGGCAAGTGGGCCTGGCACACATGCTGGCAGGCAGGCAACTGCAATTAGATTACACTAGCAGACTGATGTTTCACAGTCAAAAAAGTTTTTTTTTTAAAATTTACACTACTGTTACAACAGATATGAGTGGTGGCACTAGTTGGCAAGTGGGCCTGGCACACACGCTGGCAGGCAGGCAACTGCAATTAGATTACACTAGCAGACTGATGTTTCACAGTCAAAAAAGTTTTTTTTTTAAAATTTACACTACTGTTACAACAGATATGAGTGGTGGCACTAGTTGGCAAGTGGGCCTGGCACACACGCTGGCAGGCAGGCAGGCAACTGCTATTAGATTACACTAGCAGACTGATGTTTCACAGTCAAAAAAGTTTTTTTTTTAAAAATTTACACTCCTATACAACAGATATGAGTGGTGGCACTAGTTGGCAAGTGGGCCTGGCGCACACGCTGGCAGGCAGGCAACTACAATTAGATTACACTAGCAGACTGATGTTTCACAGTCAAAAAAGTTTTTTTTTTTAAATTTACACTACTGTTACAACAGATATGAGTGGTGGCACTAGTTGGCAAGTGGGCCTGGCACACACGCTGGCAGGCAGGCAGCTGCAATTAGATTACACTAGCAGACTGATGTTTCACAGTCAAAAAAGTTTTTTATTTAAATTTACACTACTGTTACAACAGATATGAGTGGTGGCACTAGTTGGCAAGTGGGCCTGGCACACATGCTGGCAGTCAGGCAACTGCAATTAGATTACACTAGCAGACTGATGTTTCACAGTCAAAAAAGTTTTTTTTAAAAATTTACACTACTGTTACAACAGATATGAGTGGTGGCACTAGTTGGCAAGTTGGCCTGGCACACACGGTGGCAGGCAGGCAACTGCAATTAGATTACACTAGCAGACTGATGTTTCACAGTCAAATTTTTTTTTTTTTAAATTTACACTACTGTTACAACAGATATGAGTGGTGGCACTTAGCAAGTGGGCCTGGCACACACAGTGGCAGGCAGGCAGGCAACTGAAATTAGATTACACTAGCAGACTGATGTTTCACAGTCAAAAAAGTTTTTTTTTTTAAATTTACACTACTGTTACAACAGATATGAGTGGTGGCACTAGTTGGCAAGTGGGCCTGGCACACACGCTGGCAGGCAGGCAACTACAATTAGATTACACTAGCAGACTGATGTTTCACAGTCAAAAAAGTTTTTTTTTTAAATTTACACTACTGTTACAACAGATATGAGTGGTGGCACTAGTTGGCAAGTGGGCCTGGCACACACGCTGGCAGGCAGGCAGCTGCAATTAGATTACACTAGCAGACTGATGTTTCACAGTCAAAAAAGTTTTTTATTTAAATTTACACTACTGTTACAACAGATATGAGTGGTGGCACTAGTTGGCAAGTGGGCCTGGCACACATGCTGGCAGTCAGGCAACTGCTATTAGATTACACTAGCAGACTGATGTTTCACAGTCAAAAAAGTTTTTTTTTTAAATTTACACTACTGTTACAACAGATATGAGTGGTGGCACTAGTTGGCAAGTTGGCCTGGCACACACGGTGGCAGGCAGGCAACTGCAATTAGATTACACTAGCAGACTGATGTTTCACAGTCAAATTTTTTTTTTTTTTAAATTTACACTACTGTTACAACAGATATGAGGGTTGGCACTTAGCAAGTGGGCCTGGCACACACAGTGGCAGGCAGGCAGGCAACTACAATTAGATTACACTAGCAGACTGCTGTTTCACAGTCAAAAAAGTTTTTTTTTTTAAATTTACACTACTGTTACAACAGATATGAGTGGTGGCACTAGTTGGCAAGTGGGCCTGGCACACATGCTGGCAGGAAGGCAACTGCAATTAGATTACACTAGCAGACTGATGTTTCACAGTCAAAAAAGTTTTTTTTTTAAATTTACACTACTGTTACAACAAATATGAGTGGTGGCACTAGTTGGCAAGTGGGCCTGGCACACACACTGGCAGGCAGGCAACTGCAATTAGATTACACTAGCAGACTGATGTTTCACAGTCAAAAAAGTTTTTTTTTAAATTTACACTACTGTTACAACAGATATGAGTGGTGGCACTAGTTGGCAAGTGGGCCTGGCACACACGCTGGCAGGCAGGCAGATGCAATTAGATTACACTAGCAGACTGATGTTTCACAGTCAAAAAAGTTTTTTTTTTAAAAATTACACTACTGTTACAACAGATATGAGTGGTGGCACTTAGCAAGTGGGCCTGGCACACACGCTGGCAGGCAGGCAGGCAACTGCAATTAGATTACACTAGCAGACTGATGTTTCACAGTCAAAAAAGTTTTTTTTTTAAAATTTTCACTACTGTTACAACAGATATGAGTGGTGGCACTAGTTGGCAAGTGGGCCTGGCACACATGCTGGCAGGCAGGCAGGCAACTGCTATTAGATTACACTAGCAGACTGATGTTTCACAGTCAAAAAAGTTTTTTATTTAAATTTACACTAGTGTTACAACAGATATGAGTGGTGGCACTCAGGCAAGTGGGCCTGGCACACACGCTGGCAGGCAGGCAGGCAACTGCAATTAGATTACACTAGCAGACTGATGTTTCACAGTCAAAAAAGTTTTTTTTTTAAATTTACACTACTGTTACAACAGATATGAGTGGTGGCACTAGTTGGCAAGTGGGCCTGGCACACACGCTGGCAGGCAGGCAACTGCAATTAGCTTACACTAGCAGACTGATGTTTCACAGTCAAAAAAGTTTTTTTTTAAAAAAATTACACTCCTATACAACAGATATGAGTGGTGGCACTAGTTGGCAAGTGGGCCTGGCGCACACGCTGGCAGGCAGGCAACTGCAATTAGATTACACTAGCAGACTGATGTTTCACAGTCAAAAAAGTTTTTTTTTAAATTTACACTACTGTTACAACAGATATGAGTGGTGGCACTAGTTGGCAAGTGGGCCTGGCACACACGCTGGCAGGCAGGCAGCTGCAATTAGATTACACTAGCAGACTGATGTTTCACAGTCAAAAAAGTTTTTTTTTTAAAATTACACTACTGTTACAACAGATATGAGTGGTGGCACTAGTTGGCAAGTGGGCCTGGCACACACGCTGGCAGGCAGGCAACTGCAATTAGATTACACTAGCAGACTGATGTTTCACAGTCAAAAAAGGTTTTTTTTTAAAAATTTACACTACTGTTACAACAGATATGAGTGGTGGCACTAGTTGGCAAGTGGGCCTGGCACACACGCTGGCAGGCAGGCAACTGCAATTAGATTACACTAGCAGACTGATGTTTCACAGTCAAAAAAGTTTTTTTTTTAAATTTACACTACTGTTACAACAGATATGAGTGGTGGCACTAGTTGGCAAGTGGGCCTGGCACACATGCTGGCAGGCAGGCAACTGCAATTAGATTACACTAGCAGACTGATGTTTCACAGTCAAAAAAGTTTTTTTTAAAATTTACACTACTGTTACAACAGATATGAGTGGTGGCACTAGTTGGCAAGTGGGCCTGGCACACACGCTGGCAGGCAGGCAACTGCAATTAGATTACACTAGCAGACTGATGTTTCACAGTCAAAAAAGTTTTTTTTTTAAATTTACACTACTGTTACAACAGATATGAGTGGTGGCACTAGTTGGCAAGTGGGCCTGGCACACACGCTGGCAGGCAGGCAGCTGCAATTAGATTACACTAGCAGACTGATGTTTCACAGTCAAAAAAGTTTTTTTTTTTTAAAAATTACACTACTGTTACAACAGATATGAGTGGTGGCACTAGTAGCAAGTGGGCCTGGCACACACGCTGGCAGGCAGGCAGGCAACTGCAATTAGATTACACTAGCAGACTGATATTTCACAGTCAAAAAAGGTTTTTTTTTACAAAATTTTCACTACTGTTACAACAGATATGAGTGGTGGCACTAGTTGGCAAGTGGGCCTGGCACACATGCTGGCAGGCAGGCAACTGCAATTAGATTACACTAGCAGACTGATGTTTCACAGTCAAAAAAGTTTTTTTTTTAAATTTACACTACTGTTACAACAGATATGAGTGGTGGCACTCAGCAAGTGGGCCTGGCACACACGCTGGCAGGCAGGCAGGCAACTGCAATTAGATTACACTAGCAGACTGATGTTTCACAGTCAAAAAAGTTGTTTTTTTTAAATTTACACTACTGTTACAACAGATATGAGTGGTGGCACTAGTTGGCAAGTGGGCCTGGCACACACGCTGGCAGGCAGGCAACTGCAATTAGATTACACTAGCAGACTGATGTTTCACAGTCAAAAAAGTTTTTTTTTAAAAAATGTACACTCCTATACAACAGATATGAGTGGTGGCACTAGTTGGCAAGTGGGCCTGGCGCACACGCTGGCAGGCAGGCAACTGCAATTAGATTACACTAGCAGACTGATGTTTCACAGTCAAAAAAGTTTTTTTTTAAATTTACACTACTGTTACAACAGATATGAGTGGTGGCACTAGTTGGCAAGTGGGCCTGGCACACACGCTGGCAGGCAGGCAGGCAGCTGCAATTAGATTACACTAGCAGACTGATGTTTCACAGTCAAAAAAGTTTTTTTTTTAAAAATTACACTACTGTTACAACAGATATGAGTGGTGGCACTAGTTGGCAAGTGGGCCTGGCACACACGCTGGCAGGCAGGCAGACAACTGCAATTAGATTACACTAGCAGACTGATGTTTCACAGTCAAAAAAGTTTTTTATTTAAATTTACACTACTGTTACAACAGATATGAGTGGTGGCACTAGTTGGCAAGTGGGCCTGGCACACATGCTGGCAGGCAGGCAACTGCAATTAGATTACACTAGCAGACTGATGTTTCACAGTCAAAAAAGTTTTTTTTTAAAATTTACACTACTGTTACAACAGATATGAGTGGTGGCACTTGTTGGCAAGTGGGCCTGGCACACACAGCTGGCAGGCAGGCAACTGCAATTAGATTACACTAGCAGACTGATGTTTCACAGTCAAAAAAGTTTTTTTTTAAATTTACACTACTGTTACAACAGATATGAGTGGTGGCACTAGTTGGCAAGTGGGCCTGGCACACACGCTGGCAGGCAGGCAGCTGCAATTAGATTACACTAGCAGACTGATGTTTCACAGTCAAAAAAGTTTTTTTTTTAAAAAATTACACTACTGTTACAACAGATATGAGTGGTGGCACTTAGCAAGTGGGCCTGGCACACACGCTGGCAGGCAGGCAGGCAGGCAACTGCAATTAGATTACACTAGCAGACTGATATTTCACAGTCAAAAAGGTTTTTTTTTACAAAATTTTCACTACTGTTACAACAGATATGAGTGGTGGCACTAGTTGGCAAGTGGGCCTGGCACACATGCTGGCAGGCAGGCAGGCAACTGCTATTAGATTACATTAGCAGACTGATGTTTCACAGTCAAAAAAGTTTTTTATTTAAATTTACACTAGTGTTACAACAGATATGAGTGGTGGCACTCAGCAAGTGGGCCTGGCACACACGCTGGCAGGCAGGCAGGCAACTGCAATTAGATTACACTAGCAGACTGATGTTTCACAGTCAAAAAAGTTGTTTTTTTTAAATTTACACTACTGTTACAACAGATATGAGTGGTGGCACTAGTTGGCAAGTGGGCCTGGCACACACGCTGGCAGGCAGGCAACTGCAATTAGCTTACACTAGCAGACTGATGTTTCACAGTCAAAAAAGTTTTTTTTTAAAAAAATTACACTCCTATACAACAGATATGAGTGGTGGCACTAGTTGGCAAGTGGGCCTGGCGCACACGCTGGCAGGCAGGCAACTGCAATTAGATTACACTAGCAGACTGATGTTTCACAGTCAAAAAAGTTTTTTTTAAAATTTACACTACTGTTACAACAGATATGAGTGGTGGCACTAGTTGGCAAGTGGGCCTGGCACACACGCTGGCAGGCAGGCAGGCAGCTGCAATTAGATTACACTAGCAGACTGATGTTTCACAGTCAAAAAAGATTTTTTTTTTAAAAATTACACTACTGTTACAACAGATATGAGTGGTGGCACTAGTTGGCAAGTGGGCCTGGCACACACGCTGGCAGGCAGGCAGGCAACTGCAATTAGATTACACTAGCAGACTGATATTTCACAGTCAAAATAGGTTTTTTTTTACAAAATTTACACTACTGTTACAACAGATATGAGTGGTGGCACTAGTTGGCAAGTGGGCCTGGCACACACGCTGGCAGGCAGGCAGACAACTGCTATTAGATTACACTAGCAGACTGATGTTTCACAGTCAAAAAAGTTTTTTATTTAAATTTACACTACTGTTACAACAGATATGAGTGGTGGCACTAGTTGGCAAGTGGGCCTGGCACACATGCTGGCAGGCAGGCAACTGCAATTAGATTACACTAGCAGACTGATGTTTCACAGTCAAAAAAGTTTTTTTTAAAATTTACACTACTGTTACAACAGATATGAGTGGTGGCACTTGTTGGCAAGTGGGCCTGGCACACACGCTGGCAAGCAGGCAACTGCAATTAGATTACACTAGCAGACTGATGTTTCATAGTCAAAAAAGTTTTTTTTTTTAAAAATTACACTACTGTTACAACAGATATGAGTGGTGGCACTTAGCAAGTGGGCCTGGCACACACGCTGGCAGGCAGGCAGGCAACTGCAATTAGATTACACTAGCAGACTGATATTTCACAGTCAAAAAAGGTTTTTTTTTACAAAATTTATACTACTGTTACAACAGATATGAGTGGTGGCACTAGTTGGCAAGTGGGCCTGGCACACATGCTGGCAGGCAGGCAGGCAACTGCTATTAGATTACATTAGCAGACTGATGTTTCACAGTCAAAAAAGTTTTTTATTTAAATTTACACTACTGTTACAACAGATATGAGTGGTGGCACTAGTTGGCAAGTGGGCCTGGCACACATGCTGGCAGGCAGGCAACTGCAATTAGATTACACTAGCAGACTGATGTTTCACAGTCAAAAAAGTTTTTTTTAAAATTAACACTACTGTTACAACAGATATGAGTGGTGGCACTTAGCAAGTGGGCCTGGCACACACGCTGGCAGGCAGGCAACTGCAATTAGATTACACTAGCAGACTGATGTTTCACAGTCAAAAAAGTTTTTTTTTTAAATTTACACTACTGTTACAACAGATATGAGTGGTGGCACTAGTTGGCAAGTGGGCCTGGCACACACGCTGTCAGGCAGGCAACTGCAATTAGATTACACTAGCAGACTGATGTTTCACAGTCAAAAAAGTTTTTTTAAAAAAAATTTACCCTCCTATACAACAGATATGAGTGGTGGCACTAGTTGGCAAGTGGGCCTGGTGCACACGCTGGCAGGCAGGCAACTACAATTAGATTACACTAGCAGACTGATGTTTCACAGTCAAATTTTTTTTTAAATTTACACTACTGTTACAACAGATATGAGTGGTGGCACTAGTTGGCAAGTGGGCCTGGCACACACGCTGGCAGGCAGGCAGCTGCAATTAGATTACACTAGCAGACTGATGTTTCACAGTCAAAAAAGTTTTTTTTTTAAAAATTACACTACTGTTACAACAGATATGAGTGGTGGCACTAAGCAAGTGGGCCTGGCACACACGCTGGTAGGCAGGCAGGCAACTGCAATTAGATTACACTAGCAGACTGATATTTCACAGTCAAAAAAGTTTTTTTTTTACAAAATTTACACTACTGTTACAACAGATATGAGTGGTGGCACTAGTTGGCAAGTGGGCCTGGCACACACGCTGGCAGGCAGGCAGGCAACTGCTATTAGATTACACTAGCAGACTGATGTTTCACAGTCAAAAAAGTTTTTTATTTAAATTTACACTACTGTTACAACAGATATGAGTGGTGGCACTAGTTGGCAAGTGGGCCTGGCACACATGCTGGCAGGCAGGCAACTGCAATTAGATTACACTAGCAGACTGATGTTTCACAGTCAAAAAAGTTTTTTTTTAAATTTACACTACTGTTACAACAGATATGAGTGGTGGCACTAGTTGGCAAGTGGGCCTGGCACACACGCTGGCAGGCAGGCAACTGCAATTAGATTACACTAGCAGACTGATGTTTCACAGTCAAAAATGTTTTTTTTTTTAAATCTACACTACTGTTATAACAGATATGAGTGGTGGCACTAGTTGGCAAGTGGGCCTGGCACATACGCTGGCAGGCAGGCAACTACAATTAGATTACACTAGCAGACTGATGTTTCACAGTCAAAAATGTTTTTTTTTTAAAAAAATTTTTACACTACTGTTACAACAGATATGAGTTGTGGCACTAGTTGGCAAGTGGGCCTGGCACACACGCTGGCAGGCAGGCAACTGCAATTAGATTACACTAGCAGACTGATGTTTCACAGTCAAAAAAGTTTTTTTTAAAAAAATGTACACTCCTATACAACAGATATGAGTGGTGGCACTAGTTGGCAAGTGGGCCTGGCGCACACGCTGGCAGGCAGGCAACTACAATTAGATTACACTAGCAGACTGATGTTTCACAGTCAAAAAAGTTTTTTTTTTTTAAATTTACACTACTGTTACAACAGATATGAGTGGTGGCACTAGTTGGCAAGTGGGCCTGGCACACACGCTGGCAGGCAGGCAGGCAGCTGCAATTAGATTACACTAGCAGACTGATGTTTCACAGTCAAAAAAGTTTTTTTTAAAAAAAATTACACTACTGTTACAACAGATATGAGTGGTGGCACTTAGCAAGTGGGCCTGGCACACACGCTGGCAGGCAGGCAGGCAAGTGCAATTAGATTACACTAGCAGACTGATGTTTCACAGTCAAAAAATGTTTTTTTTTACAAAATTTACACTACTGTTACAACAGATATGAGTGGTGGCACTAGTTGGCAAGTGGGCCTGGCACACACGCTGGCAGGCAGGCAGGCAACTGCTATTAGATTACACTAGCAGACTGATGTTTCACAGTCAAAAAAGTTTTTTATTTAAATTTACACTACTGTTACAACAGATATGAGTGGTGGCACTAGTTGGCAAGTGGGCCTGGCACACATGCTGGCAGTCAGGCAACTGCAATTAGATTACACAAGCAGACTGATGTTTCACAGTCAAAAAAGTTTTTTTTAAAATTTACACTACTGTTACAACAGATATGAGTGGTGGCACTAGTTGGCAAGTTGGCCTGGCACACACGGTGGCAGGCAGGCAACTGCAATTAGATTACACTAGCAGACTGATGTTTCACAGTCAAATTTTTTTTTTTTAAATTTACACTACTGTTACAACAGATATGAGTGGTGGCACTTAGCAAGTGGGCCTGGCACACACAGTGGCAGGCAGGCAGTCAACTGCAATTAGATTACACTAGCAGACTGCTGTTTCACAGTCAAAAAAGTTTTTTTTTAAATTTACAGTACTGTTACAACAGATATGAGTGGTGGCACTTAGCAAGTGGGCCTGGCACACACGCTGGCAGACAGGCAACTGCAATTAGATTACACTAGCAGACTGATGTTTCACAGTCAAAAAAGTTTTTTTTTTAAATTTACACTACTGTTACAACAGATATGAGTGGTGGCACTAGTTGGCAAGTGGGCCTGGCACACATGCTGGCAGGAAGGCAACTGCAATTAGATTACACTAGCAGACTGATGTTTCACAGTCAAAAAAGTTTTTTTTTTAAATTTACACTACTGTTACAACAAATATAAGTGGTGGCACTAGTTGGCAAGTGGGCCTGGCACACACACTGGCAGGCAGGCAACTGCAATTAGATTACACAAGCAGACTGATGTTTCACAGTCAAAAAAGTTTTTTTTAAAAAAATTTACACTCCTATACAACAGATATGAGTGGTGGCACTAGTTGGCAAGTGGGCCTGGCACACACGCTGGCAGGCAGGCAGCTGCAATTAGATTACACTAGCAGACTGATGTTTCACAGTCAAAAAAGTTTTTTTTTTTAAAAATTACACTACTGTTACAACAGATATGAGTGGTGGCACTTAGCAAGTGGGCCTGGCACACACGCTGGCAGGCAGGCAGGCAACTGCAATTAGATTACACTAGCAGACTGATATTTCACAGTCAAAAAAGGTTTTTTTTTACAAAATTTACACTACTGTTACAACAGATATGAGTGGTGGCACTTAGCAAGTGGGCCTGGCACACATGCTGGCAGGCAGGCAACTGCAATTAGATTACACTAGCAGACTGATGTTTCACAGTCAAAAAAGTTTTTTTTTTAAATTTACACTACTGTTACAACAGATATGAGTGGTGGCACTTAGCAAGTGGGCCTGGCACACACGCTGGCAGGCAGGCAGGCAACTGCAATTAGATTACACTAGCAGACTGATGTTTCACAGTCAAATTTTTTTTTTTAAATTTACACTACTGTTACAACAGATATGAGTGGTGGCACTAGTTGGCAAGTTGGCCTGGCACACACGGTGGCAGGCAGGCAACTGCAATTAGATTACACTAGCAGACTGATGTTTCACAGTCAAAAAAGTTTTTTTTAAATTTACACTACTGTTACAACAGATATGAGTGGTGGCACTAGTTGGCAAGTTGGCCTGGCACACACGGTGGCAGGCAGGCAACTGCAATTAGATTACACTAGCAGACTGATGTTTCACAGTCAAATTTTTTTTTTTAAATTTACACTACTGTTACAACAGATATGAGTGGTGGCACTTAGCAAGTGGGCCTGGCACACACAGTGGCAGGCAGGCAGGCAACTGCAATTAGATTACACTAGCAGACTGCTGTTTCACAGTCAAAAAAGTTTTTTTTTTAAATTTACACTACTGTTACAACAGATATGAGTGGTGGCACTTAGCAAGTGGGCCTGGCACACACGCTGGCAGGCAGGCAACTGCAATTAGATTACACTAGCAGACTGATGTTTCACAGTCAAAAAAGTTTTTTTTTTAAATTTACACTACTGTTACAACAGATATGAGTGGTGGCACTAGTTGGCAAGTGGGCCTGGCACACATGCTGGCAGGAAGGCAACTGCAATTAGATTACACTAGCAGACTGATGTTTCACAGTCAAAAAAGTTTTTTTTTTAAATTTACACTACTGTTACAACAAATATAAGTGGTGGCACTAGTTGGCAAGTGGGCCTGGCACACAGACTGGCAGGCAGGCAACTGCAATTAGATTACACTAGCAGACTGATGTTTCACGGTCAAAAAAGTTTTTTTTTAAAATTTACACTACTGTTACAACAGATATGAGTGGTGGCACTAGTTGGCAAGTGGGCCTGGCACACACACTGGCAGGCAGGCAACTGCAATTAGATTACACTAGCAGACTGATGTTTCACAGTCAAAAAAGTTTTTTAAAAAAAAATTTACACTCCTATACAACAGATATGAGTGGTGGCACTAGTTGGCAAGTGGGCCTGGCACACACGCTGGCAGGCAGGCAGCTGCAATTAGATTACACTAGCAGACTGATGTTTCACAGTCAAAAAGTTTTTTTTAAAAAAAATTACACTACTGTTACAACAGATATGAGTGGTGGCACTTAGCAAGTGGGCCTGGCACACACGCTGGCAGGCAGGCAGGCAACTGCAATTAGATTACACTAGCAGACTGATATTTCACAGTCAAAAAAGGTTTTTTTTTACAAAATTTACACTACTGTTACAACAGATATGAGTGGTGGCACTTAGCAAGTGGGCCTGGCACACATGCTGGCAGGCAGGCAACTGCAATTAGATTACACTAGCAGACTGATGTTTCACAGTCAAAAAAGTTTTTTTTTAAATTTACACTACTGTTACAACAGATATGAGTGGTGGCACTTAGCAAGTGGGCCTGGCACACACGCTGGCAGGCAGGCAGGCAACTGCAATTAGATTACACTAGCAGACTGATGTTTCACAGTCAAATTTTTTTTTTTAAATTTACACTACTGTTACAACAGATATGAGTGGTGGCACTAGTTGGCAAGTTGGCCTGGCACACACGGTGGCAGGCAGGCAACTGCAATTAGATTACACTAGCAGACTGATGTTTCACAGTCAAAAAAGTTTTTTTTAAATTTACACTACTGTTACAACAGATATGAGTGGTGGCACTAGTTGGCAAGTTGGCCTGGCACACACGGTGGCAGGCAGGCAACTGCAATTAGATTACACTAGCAGACTGATGTTTCACAGTCAAATTTTTTTTTTTAAATTTACACTACTGTTACAACAGATATGAGTGGTGGCACTTAGCAAGTGGGCCTGGCACACACAGTGGCAGGCAGGCAGGCAACTGCAATTAGATTACACTAGCAGACTGCTGTTTCACAGTCAAAAAAGTTTTTTTTTTAAATTTACACTACTGTTACAACAGATATGAGTGGTGGCACTTAGCAAGTGGGCCTGGCACACACGCTGGCAGGCAGGCAACTGCAATTAGATTACACTAGCAGACTGATGTTTCACAGTCAAAAAAGTTTTTTTTTTAAATTTACACTACTGTTACAACAGATATGAGTGGTGGCACTAGTTGGCAAGTGGGCCTGGCACACATGCTGGCAGGAAGGCAACTGCAATTAGATTACACTAGCAGACTGATGTTTCACAGTCAAAAAAGTTTTTTTTTTAAATTTACACTACTGTTACAACAAATATAAGTGGTGGCACTAGTTGGCAAGTGGGCCTGGCACACAGACTGGCAGGCAGGCAACTGCAATTAGATTACACTAGCAGACTGATGTTTCACGGTCAAAAAAGTTTTTTTTTAAAATTTACACTACTGTTACAACAGATATGAGTGGTGGCACTAGTTGGCAAGTGGGCCTGGCACACACACTGGCAGGCAGGCAACTGCAATTAGATTACACTAGCAGACTGATGTTTCACAGTCAAAAAAGTTTTTTAAAAAAAATTTACACTCCTATACAACAGATATGAGTGGTGGCACTAGTTGGCAAGTGGGCCTGGCACACACGCTGGCAGGCAGGCAGCTGCAATTAGATTACACTAGCAGACTGATGTTTCACAGTCAAAAAGTTTTTTTAAAAAAAAATTACACTACTGTTACAACAGATATGAGTGGTGGCACTTAGCAAGTGGGCCTGGCACACACGCTGGCAGGCAGGCAGGCAACTACAATTAGATTACACTAGCAGACTGATATTTCACAGTCAAAAAAGGTTTTTTTTTACAAAATTTACACTACTGTTACAACATATATGAGTGGTGGCACTATTTGGCAAGTGGGCCTGGCACACATGCTGGCAGGCAGGCAGGCAACTGCTATTAGATTACATTAGCAGACTGATGTTTCACAGTCAAAAAAGTTTTTTATTTAAATTTACACTACTGTTACAACAGATATGAGTGGTGGCACTAGTTGGCAAGTGGGCCTGGCACACATGCTGGCAGGCAGGCAACTGCAATTAGATTACACTAGCAGACTGATGTTTCACAGTCAAAAAAGTTTTTTTTAAAATTTACACTACTGTTACAACAGATATGAGTGGTGGCTCTTAGCAAGTGGGCCTGGCGCACACGCTGGCAGGCAGGCAGGCAACTGCAATTAGATTACACTGGCAGACTGATGTTTCACAGTCAAAAAAGTTTTTTTTTTTAATTTACACTACTGTTACAACAGATATGAGTGGTGGCACTAGTTGGCAAGTGGGCCTGGCACACACGCTGGCAGGCAGGCAACTGCAATTAGCTTACACTAGCAGACTGATGTTTCACAGTCAAAAAAGTTTTTTTTAAAAAAAATTTACACTCCTATACAACAGATATGAGTGGTGGCACTAGTTGGCAAGTGGGCCTGGCGCACACGCTGGCAGGCAGGCAACTACAATTAGATTACACTAGCAGACTGATGTTTCACAGTCAAATTTTTTTTTAAATTTACACTACTGTTACAACAGATATGAGTGGTGGCACTAGTTGGCAAGTGGGCCTGGCACACACGCTGGCAGGCAGGCAGCTGCAATTAGATTACACTAGCAGACTGATGTTTCACAGTCAAAAAAGTTTTTTTTGTTTAAAAATTACACTACTGTTACAACAGATATGAGTGGTGGCACTTAGCAAGTGGGCCTGGCACACACACTGGCAGGCAGGCAGGCAGGCAACTGCAATTAGATTACACTAGCAGACTGATATTTCACAGTCAAAAAAGGTTTTTTTTTACAAAATTTACACTACTGTTACAACAGATATGAGTGGTGGCACTAGTTGGCAAGTGGGCCTGGCACACACGCTGGCAGGCAGGCAGGCAACTGCTATTAGATTACACTAGCAGACTGATGTTTCACAGTCAAAAAAGTTTTTTATTTAAATTTACACTACTGTTACAACAGATATGAGTGGTGGCACTAGTTGGCAAGTGGGCCTGGCACACATGCTGGCAGGCAGGCAACTGCAATTAGATTACACTAGCAGACTGATGTTTCACAGTCAAAAAAGTTTTTTTTTAAATTTACACTACTGTTACAACAGATATGAGTGGTGGCACTTGTTGGCAAGTGGGCCTGGCACACACGCTGGCAAGCAGGCAACTGCAATTAGATTACACTAGCAGACTGCTGTTTCACAGTCAAAAAAGTTTTTTTTTTAAATTTTACACTACTGTTACAACAGGTATGAGTGGTGGCACTAGTTGGCAAGTGGGCCTGGCACACACACTGGCAGGCAGGCAACTGCAATTAGATTACACTAGCAGACTGCTGTTTCACAGTCAAAAAAGTTTTTTTTTTTAAATTTACACTACTGTTACAACAGATATGAGTGGTGGCACTTAGCAAGTGGGCCTGGCACACACGCTGGCAGGCAGGCAACTGCAATTAGATTACACTAGCAGACTGATGTTTCACAGTCAAAAAAGTTTTTTTTTTAAATTTACACTACTGTTACAACAGATATGAGTGGTGGCACTAGTTGGCAAGTGGGCCTGGCACACACGCTGGCAGGCAGGCAGCTGCAATTAGATTACACTAGCAGACTGATGTTTCACAGTCAAAAAAGTTTTTTTCTAAAAAGTTTACACTACTGTTACAACAGATATGAGTGGTGGCACTTAGCAAGTGGGCCTGGCACACACGCTGGCAGGCAGGCAACTGCAATTAGATGACACTAGCAGACTGATGTTTCACAGTCAAAAAAGTTTTTTTTTTTAAATTTACACTACTGTTACAACAGATATGAGTGGTGGCACTGCAGGCAGGCAACTGCAATTAGATTACACTAGCAGACTGATGTTTCACAGTCAAAATTACACAGGCAAAAAAAAAAAAAGACTGATGTTCTAGCCCTAAAAAGGGCTTTTTGGGGTGCTTTCCTTACAGCAGAGATCAGATGAGTCCTTCAGGACTGTCGTGGACAATGAATACACTAGCCTAGCTATCAATTTCCCTATAAAATCAGCAGCAGCTACACTATTCCTCCTCTCACTAAGAATGCAGGATCAGAATGAATCTAAAATGGCTGCTGTCCAGGAGCTGGGAGGGTCTGGGAGGGAGTGTCTGCTGCTGATTGGCTGAAATGTGTCTGCAGACTGTGAGATACAGGGTCAAAGTTTACTCAATGATGACGAATAGGGGGCGGATCGAACATTGCATATGTTCGCCCGCCGCAGTGAACGCGAACAAGCTATGTTCGTTGGGAACTATTCGCCGGCGAACTATTCGCGACATCACTAGTGATTAGCTGTTGACTCTCACGTGATACAGAAAGCAGGAAATGGAAGGTTCTTCAGTATTTAAAGGAATAGGAAAGATGAAATTAAACTTGTATGATTCAGATAGAACATGTATTTTTAAAACACTTTTACATTCAATTCTATTTTCAAATGTGCTTTGTTCTCTTGGTATCCCTTGTTGAAAAATAATTCACACATAGCCTACACTGCTGCTGCTGATTGGTGCCTGCACACATTTGTCTCTTGTTATTAGCTAACTAGATGTGTTTATCTAGCTGCCAGTAGTGCAATGATGTTCCTTAAGCAAAGGATAACCAGATAATGAAGTAATTTTGATAATAGACCTTAATTGGAAAGTTTGGGGTTTCCTGTCCCTTTCACAGTCAAAAAAGTTTTTTTTTTAAATTTTACACTACTGTTACAACAGGTATGAGTGGTGGCACTAGTTGGCAAGTGGGCCTGGCACACACACTGGCAGGCAGGCAACTGCAATTAGATTACACTAGCAGACTGCTGTTTCACAGTCAAAAAAGTTTTTTTTTTAAATTTACACTACTGTTACAACAGATATGAGTGGTGGCACTTAGCAAGTGGGCCTGGCACACACGCTGGCAGGCAGGCAACTGCAATTAGATTACACTAGCAGACTGATGTTTCACAGTCAAAAAAGTTTTTTTTTTAAATTTACACTACTGTTACAACAGATATAAGTGGTGGCACTAGTTGGCAAGTGGGCCTGGCACACACGCTGGCAGGCAGGCAGCTGCAATTAGATTACACTAGCAGACTGATGTTTCACAGTCAAAAAAGTTTTTTTCTAAAAAGTTTACACTACTGTTACAACAGATATGAGTGGTGGCACTTAGCAAGTGGGCCTGGCACACATGCTGGCAGGCAGGCAACTGCAATTAGATGACACTAGCAGACTGATGTTTCACAGTCAAAAAAGTTTTTTTTTTTTAAATTTACACTACTGTTACAACAGATATGAGTGGTGGCACTGCAGGCAGGCAACTGCAATTAGATTACACTAGCAGACTGATGTTTCACAGTCAAAATTACACAGGCAAAAAAAAAAAAAGACTGATGTTCTAGCCCTAAAAAGGGCTTTTTGGGGTGCTTTCCTTACAGCAGAGATCAGATGAGTCCTTCAGGACTGTCGTGGACAATGAATACACTAGCCTAGCTATCAATTTCCCTATAAAATCAGCAGCAGCTACACTATTCCTCCTCTCACTAAGAATGCAGGATCAGAATGAATCTAAAATGGCTGCTGTCCAGGAGCTGGGAGGGTCTGGGAGGGAGTGTCTGCTGCTGATTGGCTGAAATGTGTCTGCAGACTGTGAGATACAGGGTCAAAGTTTACTCAATGATGACGAATAGGGGGCGGATCGAACATTGCATATGTTCGCCCGCCGCAGTGAACGCGAACAAGCTATGTTCGTTGGGAACTATTCGCCGGCGAACTATTCGCGACATCACTAGTGATTAGCTGTTGACTCTCACGTGATACAGAAAGCAGGAAATGGAAGGTTCTTCAGTATTTAAAGGAATAGGAAAGATGAAATTAAACTTGTATGATTCAGATAGAACATGTATTTTTAAAACACTTTTACATTCAATTCTATTTTCAAATGTGCTTTGTTCTCTTGGTATCCCTTGTTGAAAAATAATTCACACATAGCCTACACTGCTGCTGCTGATTGGTGCCTGCACACATTTGTCTCTTGTTATTAGCTAACTAGATGTGTTTATCTAGCTGCCAGTAGTGCAATGATGTTCCTTAAGCAAAGGATAACCAGATAATGAAGTAATTTTGATAATAGACCTTAATTGGAAAGTTTGGGGTTTCCTGTCCCTTTAATGGTCCTTTAGTAATTAATATATTTACACTAACTATATGATCATCTGGAACAAATAGACAGCTAGATTACGAGTTTTGCGTTATGAGTGAAAAAGCCTCATAACGCTGCTTTTTCACTACTGCTGCAATTACGAGTCCTGTCGGTATAGCTGTACCGCACACTTTTTTGGCCGTCACGCAATGTAACTACCACACTTTTTAAAAAGTCCTTTTTCAATAGGACTTCCATAGCGCCGTTATTACGAGTTTGCCAGTCCGGCCAAAAAGTGAGCGGTACAGCCTATAACTACAAGATCCGTACCGTAAACTGAAAGTCAGTAGTTATGGGTTTTACGTTACAGAGCTGTAGCATAAAACTCATAACTAAAGTGTCACAAAGTACACTAACACCCATAAACTAGCTATTAACCCCTAAACCAAGGCCCTCCGGCATCGCCGCCACTATAATAAACATATTAACCCCTAAACCACCCCACTCCCGCATTGTAAACACTAGTTAAATATTATTAACCAATAATCTGCTGCCCCCAATGTCGTCGCCACCTGCATACACTTATTAACCCCTAATCTGCTGCCCCCAAAATCACCACCACCTAACTACACTTATTAACCCCTAATCTGCTGCCCCGTCACAGCCGCCACTATATTAAAGTTATTAACCCCTAAACCTAACCCTAAGTCTAACCCTAACCCTAACACCCCTAACTTTAATATAATTAAAATAAATCTAAATAAAATTACTATCATTAACTAAATAATTCCTATTTAAAACTAAATACTTACCTATAAAATTAACCCTAAACTAGCTACACTATAACTAATAGTTACATTGTAGCTATCTTAAGTTTTATTTTTATTTCACAGGTAAGTTTGTATTTATTTTAACTAGGTAGACTAATTAGTAAATAGTTATTAACTATTTACTAACTATCTAGTTAAAATAAATACAAATTTACCTGTAAAATAAAGCCTAACCTGTCTTACACTAACACCTAACATTACACTACAATTAAATAAATTACATCAATTAAATACAATTAACTAAATTACAACCCCCCCACTAAATTACACAAAATAAAAAAGAAATTATCAAATATTTAAACTAATTACACCTAATCTAATAGCCCTATCAAAATAAAAAGCCCCCCCAAAATAAAAAAAAAACTTAGCCTAAACAAAACTGCCAATAGCCCTTAAAAGGGCCTTTTGTGGAACATTGCCCCAAAGAAATCAGCTCTTTTACCTGTAAAAAAAATACAAACAACCCCCAACAGTAAAACCCATCAGGATTGAGCCCCCACATCGCCATTAACTAAATTAAGCTATTAACCCCTAAACTATCTGCTAACTTTACATTAAAATTACAACATCCCTATCTTAAAATAAATTTAAACTTACCTGTAGAATTAAAAGAAACTAATTCTAAACTATTAATTAACCTACCCTAACTATTATACTAAAATTACATTAAACTACCAATTAAATTAACTATATTACATAAAAAACCCTAACCCTACACAAATTATTTAATTCTACTATTAAAAATTACTAATTTACACAAAAAAATAATTGCTAAGTTACAAAAAATAAAAAACACTGAACTACGGGAAAAAAAACACATTATCAAAAATAAAAACGAATTACACCTAAACTAATAGCCCTATCAAAATAAAAAAGCCCACCCCAAAATAAAAAAAAAACCCTAGAGTACAATAAACTACCAATGGCCCTTAAAAGGCTATACAAAGGGATCATCTACAAAACATTTATGCAAAGAAAAATCTAGTGCACAATGTCCCTTTAAATAACTTGAGATATAATATTGTTTTTCTCTAAAATAGGCGTATTGGCTTACTTGCATTGTTTACTTCTTCAGAAGCTATACGTGTATAACTAGAAATTAATTCTATTTCCTTCAAAATGCCTAAACTGAACTCTTCAATGGCAACTGTACATTTTCCATTTTATTTCTTACTATAAATGAGGATTAGGTTAAATTCCGTTAGTACCTCTTTGTGGAATACAATTACAAAAGCTCTCTCACATATGATTCTATCATATTTATATCACTATTAAGCTTTCTGTCTTGATTCCTTTCCTTATGTATCTGGATTGTGGTTTTTTTTCTCCCTGTGGGAACTATCAGTTATGTTTTATCTCTTTCATTAAAACTAGAAACTTTGTCTGTCTGTCATATAAGTTTTGTCTGGTTTGAGCTGCTTCTACATCCTATTCTTGCAAAACCCATTAGAATTGCTGATTGATTTCTAAATGTAATTACGTATGGTGCCTCAAGCAATTTCACATAATTTCAATTCCCTCACAACATTCCCTCAAAAAAGTGACTATTTTACTTTTTTCCACAAACAGTAATAAAAAAATTGCCAATAATATTTTGTTTCCTGTCTATGGGGTAGATTTATCATAGTGCGAGCGGACATGATATGATGTAGCGTATCATGTCCGCTGCACATCGATAAATGCTGACAGCATACGCTGTCGGCATTTATCATTTCACCAGCAGTTCTTGTGAACTGCTGGTGCAATGCCGCCCCCTGCAGATTCACGCCAATTGGCCGCTAGCAGGGAGTTTCAATCAACCCAATCATATTCAATCGGGTTGATTTCTGTCCGCAGCCTCAGAGTAGGTGGACAAGTTATGGAGCATAACTGTCTTTAGACAAAGTCAGTACTAGGACGAAGTCAGTACCAAGCCAGGGGACAGATGCCAAAGCGGGTAGTCAACCTTGCCAGGTTAGGGAACAAGAAGAGCAGGAACTACGAAACACAAGATATGGAGCAGCGGTCACAAAGACCGCTGCTTCATAACCCTGTCCGCCTGCTCTGATGAGGCAGACAGGAATCGCTGGAATTCAACCCGATCGAGTACAATCGGGTTGATTGACACCTCCCTGCTGGCGGCGAGTCAGCAGGGGGCGACGTTGCACAAGCAGCTCTTGTGAACTGCTGGTGCAGTGCTGAATACGGAGAGCGTATTGCTCTCTGCATTCAGCAATGTCTTTCGGACCTGATCCACACTGTCGGATCAGGTCCGCAAGACATTTTTTAAATAGGCCTCACTGTGTCAGAAACACTGTAAGAGCAACCAGAAACAAGCCTGCACTACAAATTTGTGCACAGTGAAATAGAGTCACTCAGTGACATCCTTATCATTTGCAGGGCCCTAAGCTCTTATTCCCCCCCCCGTATGCCCTGCTTCCTGTATGGCCCACCCCTGTCCCAACATTCAGTGTTATCTATATAAAGCATAACAGTATTTATTACTCGTCCTGATACCTTAAACCAGGGGTATGAAACTCAAAGTATCTGAGGGGCCACTAGCCAAGTGTTCTCCCATGGGGGCCGCTTGAACTAAGTAAGTGCTCTGGAACTGGATGTACTGATAAATGGAAGAGACCATGTAGTAGGGCATGGTGGGAGTTGTAGCCCACGATAGACACAGTTATCTATATTTATCTTGTGAGTGCCAAGTGAAGTGATCATCTTGGAACTGTATAGAAACGTAAAAAGAGACATTTACCCAACGCAGTGCGTGGTGGGAGTCTACACTGGTCGCTTGTCTTTATATTTATCTTGTGAGTGCCTATATAGAACTAATATGCAAATGATCCAAAAAAAGATCCAAATGAGGAGCACCAGGCAATGTTGTATGAAAATAAAACTTAACTTTTATTCCAGCTCGGTGGTTTCAATTAAAACATATCACATGTACAACATATAAAAGGATAGCTTAGCATTCTCTCGCTTACGCGTTTCGGCATTGGCCGTAGATGCTATGAATACGGCCAATGCCGAAACGCGTAAGCGAGAGAATGCTACGCTATCCTTTTATATGTTGTAAATGTGATATGTTTTGCACCTTTTCATACCCTCGCTCCTGAAAGTGTCAAAGGGCAGGCCTAGGGGCCAAATTTTCAAGCTCAGAATGGAGCTTGATGCCCCTTGTTTCTGGCGAGCCTTCAGGAAACAGAAATTAAGAAGCAGCGGTCTAAAGATCGCTGCTCCATAACTTGTCCGCCTGCTCTGTGGTGGCGGACAGAAATAAACCTGATTGAATACAATCGGGTTGCTTGACACCCCCTGCTAACGATTGGCCATGAATCTGCAGGGGGCGGTATTGCACAAGCAGTTCTGGTGAACAGCTTGTGCAATGATAAATGCCGACAGCGTATGCTGTCGCCATTTATCGATGTGCAGCGGACAGGATACGCTACATCGTATCATGTCCGCTCGCACTTTGATAAATATACCCCCTGAAGTCAATCATACACAGATATTTGATTTATTCAAATTATGAAAAATTCAAAGTTTAATTAACAGTTTGTTAATGACAGTCATTGCTCATATTGAGTAAGAATATTGAATAGGTTAAGATTTTATCAAATCTAGTAAAATGCCCTGAAAACATCTGAATGTTTTTTTAGATTGTTACAGCAAATCAAACTCTTGATTTCTTTTTGAATCTTCAAGTTTACATGTTTAATTGCATCTTAGCCATTTAGACATCAGAGAGCGCTGTAGTGCATTGCTATGCAAAGTGTTGTAGCATTCAATGGTAGGCAAGAAGTTAAAGCAACATGTAGGTTGCTAAACATTTTTCTATAAACTTAAAAGGATATGAAACTCAAAACTTTTCTTTTATGATTCAGACAGAGCATACCATTTTAAAAAGTTTCTAATTTACTTCTATTATCAAATTTGCTTCGTTCCCATGATAGTCTGTGTTGAAGAGATACCTAGGTAGGCATCTGGAACACTACATGGCAGGAAATAGTGCTGCCATTTAGTGCTCTTGCAAATGCATAACATTCTTGTAAAACTGCTGCGATATAGTGTTCCAGAAATGGGTCGGCTCTTAAAGGGACACTGAACCCAATTTTTTTCTTTTGTGATTCAGATAGAGCATGCAATTTTAAGCAACATTCTAATTTACTCCCAGGTTGTTCACCAAAAATGGGCCGGCATCTAAACTTACA